>NW_022631032.1:17725939-17730373 GCF_010015895.1 Lontra canadensis
CTCAAAATCAATAAGAATAGGTCCACACCCCGTCACCTAATAGTAAAATTTACAAGTCTTAGTGACAAAGAGAAAATCCTGAAAGCAGCCCGGGAGAAGAAGTCTGTAACATACAATGGTAAAAATATTAGATTGGCAGCAGACTTATCCACAGAGACCTGGCAGGCCAGAAAGAGCTGGCATGATATATTCAGAGCACTAAACGAGAAAAACATGCAGCCAAGAATACTATATCCAGCTAGGCTATCATTGAAAATAGAAGGAGAGATTAAAAGCTTCCAGGACAAACAAAAACTGAAAGAATTTGCAAACACCAAGCCAGCTCTACAGGAAATATTGAAAGGGGTCCTCTAAGCAAAGAGAGAGCCTAAAAGTAGTAGATCAGAAAGTAACAGAAACAATATACAATAGCAGTCACCTTACAGGCAATACAATGGCACTAAATTCATATCTCTCAATAGTTACCCTGAATGTTAATGGGCTAAATGCCCCAATCAAAAGACACAGGGTATCAGAATGGATAAAAAAACAAAACCCATCTATATGTTGCCTACAAGAAACTCATTTTAAACCCGAAGACACTTTCAGATTTAAAGTGAGGGGGTGGAAAAGAATTTACCATGCTAATGGACATCAGAAGAAAGCAGGAGTGGCAATCCTTATATCAGATCACTTAGATTTTAAACCAAAGACTATAATAAGAGATGAAGATGGACACTATATCATACTCAAAGGATCTGTCCAACAAGAAGATCTAACAATTGTAAATATCTATGCCCCTAACGTGGGAGCAGCCAACTATATAAACCAATTAATAACAAAATCAAAGAAACACATCGACAATCATACAATAATAGTAGGGGACTTTAACACTCCCCTCACTGAAATGGACAGATCATCCAAGCAAAAGATCAACAAGGAAATAAAGGCCTTAAATGACACACTGGACCAGATGGACATCACAGATATATTCAGAACATTTCATCCCAAAGCAACAGAATACACATTCTTCTCTAGTGCACATGGAACATTCTCCAGAATAGATCACATCCTTGGTTCTAAATCAGGTCTTAACTGTTATCAAAAAATTGGGATCATTCCCTGCATATTTTCAGACCACAGTGCTCTGAAGCTAGAACTCAATCGCAAGAGGAAATTTGGAAAGAACCCAAATATATGGCGACTAAACAGCATCCTTCTAAAGAATGAATGGGTCAACCAGGAAATTAAAGAAGAATTGAAAAAATTCATGGAAACAAATGATAATGAAAATACAACAGTTCAAAATCTGTGGGACACGACAAAGGCAGTCCTGAGAGGAAAATATATAGCCGTACAAGCCTTTCTCAAGAAACAAGAAAGGTCTCAGGTACACAACCTAACCCTACACCTAAAGGAGCTGGAGAAAGAACAAGAAAGAAACCCTAAACCCAGCAGGAGAAGAGAAATCATAAAGATCAGAGCAGAAATCAATGAAATAGAAACCAAAAAAACTATAGAACAAATCAACGAAACTAGGAGCTGGTTCTTTGAAAGAATTAATAAGATTGATAAGCCCCTGGCCAGACTTATCAAAAAGAAAAGAGAAAGGACCCAAATAAATAAAATCATGAATGAAAGAGGAGAGATCACAACTAACACCAAAGAAATACAGACAATTATAAGAACATATTATGAGCAACTCTATGCCAACAAATTTGACAATCTGGAAGAAATGGATGCATTCCTAGAGACATATAAACTACCACAACTGAACCAGGAAGAAATAGAAAGCCTGAACAGACCCATAACCAGTAAGGAGATTGAAACAGTCATCAAAAATCTCCAAACAAACAAAAGCCCAGGGCCAGACGGCTTCCCGGGGGAATTCTACCAAACATTTAAAGAAGAACTAATTCCTATTCTCCTGAGACTGTTCCAAAAAATAGAAATGGAAGGAAAACTTCCAAACTCATTTTATGAGGCCAGCCTCACCTTGATCCCCAAACCAGACAAGGATCCCATCAAAAAAGAGAACTACAGACCAATATCCTTGATGAACACAGATGCAAAAATTCTCACCAAAATACTAGCCAATAGGATTCAACAGTACATTAAAAGGATTATTCACCACGACCAAGTGGGATTTATTCCAGGGCTGCAAGGTTGGTTCAACATCCGCAAATCAATCAATGTGATACAACACATTAATAAAAGAAAAAACAGGAACCATATGATACTCTCCATAGATGCTGAAAAAGCATTTGACAAAGTACAGCATCCCTTCCTGATCAAAACTCTTCAAAGTGTAGGGATAGAGGGCACATACCTCAATATTATCAAAGCCATCTATGAAAAACCCATCGCAAATATCATTCTCAATGGAGAAAAACTGAAAGCTTTTCCGCTAAGGTCAGGAACACGGCAGGGATGTCCGTTATCACCACTGCTATTCAACATAGTACTAGAAGTCCTAGCCTTAGCAATCAGACAACAAAAAGAAATTAAAGGCATCCAAATCGGCAAAGAAGAAGTCAAACTATCACTCTTCGCAGATGATATGATACTATATGTGGAAAACCCAAAAGACTCCACTCCAAAACTGCTAGAACTTGTACAGGAATTCAGTAATGTGTCAGGATATAAAATCAATGCACAGAAATCAGTCGCATTTCTCTACACCAACAACAAGACAGAAGAAAGAGAAATTAAGGAGTCCATCCCATTTACAATTGCACCCAAAACTATAAGATACCTAGGAATAAACCTAACCAAAGAGACTAAGAATCTATACACAGAAAACTATAAAGTACTCATGAAAGAAATTGAGGAAGACACAAAGAAATGGAAAAATGTTCCATGCTCCTGGATTGGAAGAATAAATATTGTGAAAATGTCTATGCTACCTAAAGCAATCTACACATTTAATGCAATTCCTATCAAAGTACCATCCATTTTTTTCAAAGAAATGGAACAAATAATCCTAAAATTTATATGGAACCAGAAAAGACCACGAATAGCCAAAGGAATATTGAAAAAGAAAGCCAAAGTTGGTGGTATCACAATTCCGGACTTCAAGCTCTATTACAAAGCTGTCATCATCAAGACAGCATGGTACTGGCACAAAAACAGACACATAGATCAATGGAACAGAATAGAGAGCCCAGAAATAGACCCTCAACTCTATGGTCAACTAATCTTCGACAAAGCAGGAAAGAATGTCCAATGGAAAAAAGACAGCCTCTTCAATAAATGGTGTTGGGAAAATTGGACAGCCACATGCAGAAAAATGAAATTGGATCATTTCCTTACACCACACACGAAAATAGACTCAAAATGGATGAAGGACCTCAATGTGAGAAAGGAATCCATCAACATCCTTGAGGAGAACACAGGCAGCAACCTCTTCGACCTCAGCCGCAGCAACATCTTCCTAGGAACATCGCCAAAGGCAAGGGAAGCAAGGGCAAAAATGAACTATTGGGATTTTATCAAGATCAAAAGCTTTTGCACAGCCAAGGAAACAGTTAACAAAACCAAAAGACAACTGACAGAATGGGAGAAGATATTTGCAAATGACATATCAGATAAAGGGCTAGTGTCCAGAATCTATAAAGAACTTAGCAAACTCAACACCCAAAGAACAAATAATCCCATCAAGAAATGGGCAGAAGACATGAACAGACATTTCTGCAAAGAAGACATCCAGATGGCCAACAGACACATGAAAAAGTGCTCCATATCACTCGGCATCAGGGAAATACAAATCAAAACCACAATGAGATATCACCTCACACCAGTCAGAATGGCTAAAATTAACAAGTCCGGAAATGACAGATGCTGGCGAGGATGCGGAGAAAGGGGAACCCTCCTACACTGTTGGTGGGAATGCAAGCTGGTGCAACCACTCTGGAAAACAGCATGGAGGTTCCTCAAAATGTTGAAAATAGAACTACCCTATGACCCAGCAATTGCACTGCTGGGTATTTACCCTAAAGATACAAACGTAGTGATCCGAAGGGGCACGTGCACCCGAATGTTTATAGCAGCAATGTCTACAATAGCCAAACTATGGAAAGAACCTAGATGTCCATCAACAGACGAATGGATAAAGAAGATGTGGTATATATATACAATGGAATACTATGCAGCCATCAAAAGAAATGAAATCTTGCCATTTGCGACAACATGGATGGAACTAGAGGGTATCATGCTTAGCGAAATAAGTCAATTAGAGAAAGACAACTATCATATGATCTCCCTGATATGAGGGAGAGGAGATGCAACATGGGGGGTTAATGTGGTAGGAGAAGAGTAAATGAAACAAGTTGGGATTGGGAGGGAGACAAACCATAAGTGACTCTTAATCTCACAAAACAAACTGAGGGTTGCTGGGCAGAGGGGGGTTGGGGGGGGTTATGGACATTGGGTAGGGTATGTGCTATGGTGAGTGCT